>NC_057800.1:695348283-695361053 GCF_018294505.1 Triticum aestivum
TGGACAGTGCCCCATTACTAGTTTTAACTAGTAATGGCCACTGTCCACTGGTGCGCCATTACTAGTTTTGAAAAAATAAATAAAAAAAATTAAAAAAAAATTACTAGTGGTGCACCATGGATGTGGTGCGCCATTACTAGTTTAACTAGTAATGGTGCACTATCCACTGGTGCGTAATTACTAGTTTTGAAAAAAAATGAAAAAAAATTGTTACTAATGGCGCACCGTGGATGTGGTGCGCCATTAGTATTTGGACACTAATGGCGCACCTACACATGGTGCGCCATTAGTATATACTAATGGCGCACCACCTGTCTGGTGCGTCATTAGTGGCCATATCATCTATAGCCCTTTTCCTAGTAGTGTCTCTTGCACATGATGATCTCTGTTTTTCTTTTACTCCTTCCGCTGCACTAGCAGTGTTGCTTTTAGTTGATCCATATAATGATGTTCTATGTATTTTTCATTCTCAATGAAAACTGCATGGACCGGGCATGAGGGCCTTTTGATCGGAACAAAGTTATCCTCATGAGTTCATTCAGTGGTATTATTTTAAAGCAATCCAGCTACTAATTCAGTATAACTGTATCCGAATTCACGTCCATAATTGTTGTAGTAGAATGTAGTTCATAGTTAGTATGTAGAATCTTGCACCACAATCCATATGTACGTGTTCTCTATTCTCTTCCAATGATGGAATTCTGAAAATATATCCTTCAAATATGCACACATCAGTATAGATAAACCACAAATTCAGTTAGATTTTATTTTATGCGTAGTGCTGGTTGGAAAAAACCGATTCAGATAAAGACCAGGCCATGATGTGATGTCGTGGTGTCAAAACGTGAAAACAGATTAGATTTATGAAAATATTATTCTCTCTACGGTGGGGTGTGGAGCTTGTTTTGCAGAGCCGGACACTATCCTTGAGTTCAAAATTTTCTATGGAGTATTCGGAGGAGGAACCCGCCTTGCAATGCCGAAGATAATACTGCGCGCCGGACCCATCGTCATTGAAGCCTGGTTCAGGGGCTACTGAGGGAGTCCTGGATTAGGAGGTCTCCGGACAGCCAGACTATTGGACTATGAAGATACAAGATTGAAGACTTCGTCCCGTGTCCGGATGGGACTCTCCTTGGCGTGGAAGGCAATCTAGGCAATACGGATATGTAGATCTCCTCCCTTGTAACCGACCTTGTGTAACCCTAGCCCCCTCCGGTGTCTATATAAACCAGACGGTTTAGTCCATAGGACAACAGACAATCATACCATAGGCTAGCTTCTAGGGTTTAGCCTCTACGATCTCGTGGTAGATCAACTCTTGTAATACTCATACCATCAAGAACAATCAAGCAGGACGTAGAGTATTACCTCCATGAAGAGGGCCCGAACCTGCATAAAACATCGCGTCCCCTGCTTCCTGTTACCATCCACCTTAGACGCACAATTCGGGGCCCCCTACCCGAGATCCACCGGTTTTGACACCGACAGGGGGCGCACCAGCCCCTTGTGGGATGGTGTGTTCCCATACTTGGCCATTAAGCCCATATCTTTGTCGGGGTTTGCCCGAAACCCCTTCTGGTGACCCGGTATCACCCGGAACACTTCTGGTATCCAAATTGTTGGAGATATGCCCTAGAGGCAATCATGTATGATGATATTTCCTGTGTGTTTATGAATAAAGTTAGTCCTTGGACATTATCAATGATGTGTATCAGCAAGTACGTGACTTGTTTGTGGGACTATGCATTATATGATGACTGTCCTAAAAGGTCCCTAGTCGAAAGGGCTGTGTGGACGCACAACCAACTAGACTAGCATATGACACGGTCGATGGCTTGGTCTAACTAGCCATGGAGCATTGGATGCTAACCGGATAATATGGACTTGAAAGGATCTAGTCGGATTCGACATAGTCGGATCTGAGTCGAGATAAGATCTGAGTCGGACAGACCCAACTATGAGACACAGCGATATGTCATCTGTGAGTCTCTAGTACAACATATGTTCTATGTCCTAAGACCTGAGACACATGTACTCGGGATGGTGATAAACTTGCTTTGGGCCGACCAAACACTACTCCGTAACTGGGTAGTTATAAAGGTAGGTTTCGGGTTTGTCCAGAACCATGATGCGAGACGTGGTCGAGCAAGATGGGATTTGCCCCTCCGATCAGGAGAGATATACTCTGGGCCCCTCATGTGATCCGACCAGGATAAGCATGGCCATGCGACAAGGATTATGAGATAATCTGGTTTGTGGTCGGCATCACTGGAACGAGAAAGAGGTCGCTAGCACAAGGATGACAGACTTGCCTTGAGCTCGACAACATATATCGTGTGGCAAAAGGAATGGAAGTATCATGTACAGGTTCGCTAACCAGCTTCATAGTCTGCTTGGTGTTGGGCATGCCTTGCTAGAGGCCGCTACCAATCGCAGTTCGGAGGTGATCCAAACTGCGACCAAGCCGACTTGAACCTAAGGGGTCGCGTGCTTAAGGGAAGTAACCTACGAGGTCGGATCCGAGGACACTGGTCGGATGTGATCCGAACTGTACTCGGATTGTGGCCGGGTAGACTTATGGGCTTTAGGTGCCGGGACCCCGATTCTAAGTCACACCGATCTAGCCTGTAACACCTCATATCACTTTGCGGCCTCACGCACGGTATTCCCACGGGTGTCGCCTTACCATGGCCCGGGACCGTTTGCGTCTTTTGGCTCACGTATATGATAGTGTCGCTAGCATCCATATGACAGAGAACCCGGGCCGACATGGCTAGTCGTGAACCCAAAGCGGCACTAACCTATGGGGATAGGCATACATGATTCACATCGAGCATGCCGGTCAGCAGCGTGTGAATCTGGGCTGTAGCACTAGGCTAACAGGACTCCGGGAACCCGGGCTATAGCAGGCTAGGCAGGACTCCGGATGTCACCGCGTGACATTTTCCCGAAGGGACATACACAGGAATGAAGTGAAACACATGCCGGCCAGTCAAGTGTCCTGAACAGTAGCGCTGGGCTAGCAGGACTCCGGTGAACCGGGCTGTAGCGGACTGTTGGAACCGAGGATTGCCGGACAATCACAGAAACACGAGGAGATGAATTTTGCCGGGCGACAAACACCCGCGGCGATGAACGCCCGCCCCGGCAACGAACGCCGGGGCCCTTTTTTTCTCTCTGTATTTCTTCACCTCGGCTCCGCAGCCCCGTTACTATTCCCAAAGTACTGACTGGATTTACAAACAAACTTATGACCATGCTTTGTAGTCCTACAGCAGAGTAGCGCCCACGCACACATGACCCGGCCATGGCCACTAATCCATGCATGCACGCACCACTTCCGGCCACTAGCTAACTAATCCACCCATGCACTAATAAACTTACTTGACCGGCCCACGCAAGTAGGTAGCTTATCCATCCGTTGCATGCACGGAATAGTCAACAATGCATGCATTGACTACTGCCACTACGTCACACACGCACGCACATCTACGCCACATCGCCGATGCGTCCCGCGCGCCACTGACACGCCTGACGAACCCGACGAGCCCGACGGCACAAGTGTGTCCCGTCCGTTCCGCGCGTACCCTACGCGCCCGACGAACCCGACTACACATGCCGTGGCTTATTCCAACACACACCCCCTAAGCCACGGCCTAGAGGAGTCCGTCGTCGTCGGCGTTGGCACCGGCCAAGAGAGCCTGCTCCGCCCCCGGTCCTTTCCGCAGCTGCGGGCACTCGCGCCGGAAGTGCCCGTGCTCCCCGCACTTGTAGCAGCGCCTGCACCTGTTGCCGCCGCTCCCCGACGCCATGCTGCGCCCGTCGTCGTCGTCCCGAGCACTGCCGTGTCGACGCTCCCGCGCTGCCCACTGCGCCGCCGTCATGAGCAGCTGCTCACCCCCGCGCTCGCCGCCGGCTTGTCCACGGCGCCGAACCCGCTCGTCGAACGCCATCGTCGTCATGTCGTGGAACTGCTCGATGCCGACGACGACGGGGAAGAGGCAATCCGGCACCGTATCCAGCAACTTCTTGACAAGTGCTACGTCGCCCAGCGTCTCCTCGAGGTTGGCATACCTCGCCGCCATCGCCGCGAGCCTCCCGCCGTACACGTCGAGCTCCTCGCCGTCCGCCATCTTCATCCGGTCGAATTCGCCGCGCAGCGTCCCCAGCCTCGCCGCGCGGACCCGATCGGCGCCAATGAACCTCACCTTCAGGGAGTCCCATACCTCCCTGGCGATGAGCTTCGTCGACACCTGCAGCAGCACATCCTCCGGCAACGCCCCGAGAAGCAACGCCCGAGCCATCTTGTCCTTCCGCGTGTTCACCGCCGCGTCGCCCGGTGCCACCGCCTCCCATACGGTGTGGACGTCGAGGATCGCCTGCGCCTTGATGGCCCAGACCATGTAGTTGTCCGCGGTCAGCATCGGCATCGCCATCGTCGCCGATCCGCCCGCGCCGCCGCCGTGTGGGACGAGCGCCATGGTCGCCAGTGATCGCCCGAACCAAAGCTCTGATACCAATTGTTGAAACCGAGGATTGCCGGACAATCACAGGAACACGAGGAGATGAATTTTGCAGGGCGACAAACACCCGCGGCGATGAACGCCCGCCCCGGCAACGAACGCCGGGGCCCTTTTTTTCTCTCTATATTTCTTCACCTCGGCTCCGCAGCCCCGTTACTATTCCCAAAGTATTGACTGGATTTACAAACAAACTTGTGACCATGCTTTGTAGTCCTACAACAGAGTAGCGCCCACGCACACATGACCCGGCCATGGCCACTAACCCATGCATGCACGCACCACTTCCGGCCACTAGCTAACTAATTCACCCATGCACTAACAAACTTACTTGACCGGCCCACTCAAGTAGGTAGCTTATCCATCCGTTGCATGCACGGACTAATCAACAATGCATGCACTGACTACTGCCACTACGTCACACACGCACGCACACCTACGCCACGTCGCCGCTGCGTCCCTCGCGTCCCGCCCGTCCCGCGCGCCACCGACACGCCCGACGAACCCGACGAGCCCGACGGCACAAGTGTGTCCCGTCCGTCCCGCGCGTACCCGACGCGCCCGACGAACCCGACTACACATGCCGTGGCTTATTCCAACACGGACTACTATGGCTCAAGGAAGCGCTAGACTACATTTTCCCATAAGAAAGGCTGCCAAGGATAAACAACTAGATTGTCGGATCCCACACATAGCAATACACGTCACACATACGCATAACATGCAAGTATGTGTTGTACAACATGGCATCACAACATAACGCAACTCATATAGATAAAGGTCTAGAAGAGCCACATAGCATTCAATACAAACAGGGGTCACATGACCCATCATTCAGAGCATACAAGCAACGGAAGCATTACATGTCTGAGTACAGACAACTACAAAATAAAAAGGCTAAGAGGCCTGATTATCTACAAGTCCCTCCCTCCCAAGGGTACAAGATCGTAGCTGAGGTAACAAGCTACTCGTCAAAGTCCAAGCGGTACTACTAGTGAGACAGATGTCTCACCTGCAAAACATAATTAAAGCAAACGTGAGTACAAAGGTACTCAGCAAGACTTACATCAGATCCTATCATACATGCATTTGTATCAAGAAGGTAATGTGGGGTTTAGTTGCAGCAAGCCAGCTTTGACTCAGTGGCTATCCTGTTCTACGACAATGAGAAACTTCTTTGAGGTGAGGCAGCGCACACGAGTCCACTAATAACCACATCAATACACTCTATGGATTCATCCTCGTCTTCTTACGAGAAGGCCATCCATAGCACTCACACTTGTCTTGAGCATTTTAGGGTATCCACTTCAAGTTGTCTATGTACCACGTAAGCATCCAAAAAGTCCATAACCGCGGACACGGCTATTCGAATAGATCATGATAACCCTACAGGGGTGTACTTCTTCACACACACTCTCACCACTTATCACCATGTACACGTCATGTACCTCGGCAATCTTCAAGCGGAAGCCTGGCGAGGGTGTCGGCCACGACCTGACTAACCACACGAGTCTCTCATCCAGGTTCAACGCATATTCGGGTTCCATCCGCAAGGAGATCCGGCCGGGGTGTCACTCACGGCCCCAAACGATGTGAGCAGGGTTCCCAAGCCCACCATCCGGGTGCCACTTGGTACACCGTGCCACTGTGCCTAGTCTATCCCAAGCCCACCTGGCCGGGTGCCACTTGGTAGACTACTAACACTACCTAAAACACTAGAAACTAGTTGCGACTCCTGGACAGAGATTAAGTTGGTTAATAAGTCGAGAGGGGTCGAGTTACCGGAACCCAATGTGTGGTAGTATCGAGTCATTGGACAACATACATAGTACTCAGTGCTTAAGGACGGTTCTAGTGAGACAACCCACCATGTACTCCTACATGGCCTCTCACCGCTACCTTTACCAAATCGTATTCACACGCTTAACCCTCAACATCAGAACATAGCACTATACTCCAATTCATTCCCAACGAATCAGACCTGACACAGTCTAAGCAATAGCAAGCATGTCATGGTAGGAACACAACAGTGGCTTCAATCAACTCCTACACATGCTAGTGGGTTTCAACTAGTTACTGTGGCAATGACAGGTCATGTAGAGGAATGGGTTCAACTACCGCAACACAAAGTAGCAGTTGAATTGTTGTTGTCCTCATGCAATAAATGAGAGCAGGAGCGACAGAGTAGGATTGTATCGGAATGAACAAGGGGGTTTTGCTTGCCTGGTAGATCAACAGGGGGGCACTGCTCCTCTGACAAGTACTCTGGATCGGTCTCCGGAGCAGGACCTATCGAGAAGGAACGGTGTCGATAATCAAACACAAGCAGATGCAACAATATGATGCATGATCATGGCATGAATATGTGATGCTGATTGAGCTAATGCAACTAGCTTTTATTTGGATGAAATCCATTCGAACCAAAGATTCAAATGCATCTCCAAAATAAGCTCTTTATATAAGCCATTTTAGTGTTTCACTTATACAGTAGGTATAAGTTGGTTTGACATGCATGAAACTCGTACAGATGGATAGATTTAATTTTTCTGACAATTTTTCATATATAAATTATTTCAATCTGAGCTACGGTTGAATTTATATGAATTTTTGAAGTTTTGAATATATTCTGGAATTTCCTGATTTATTTTAAAACCAGAAAATGATATATTGCATCAGCATGATGTCAGCACTGCGTCAGCGAGTCAATGGGCCAGCCAGGGTCAAATCTGACCAGCGGGGCCCGCTGGTCAGTGATATAGAGGTTAATCCTGCATTGACTTGTACTTTGACCCGCTGTGGGGCCCGCAGTCAGTGTCTAGAGGTGGTCCAGCTGGTGTGGATTAGTACTAATGACCTTGCCACGTCGGCTATCACCGGAGTTCGGCCGGCGACAACCAATACCGTGGCGGCGGCTCGCCGGACCTGCGCTACGAGCAGCGGCTGGGCGCGCGGAGACCACAGGGGCGTAGCCAGGGCTCGCCCGCATCCAGGGGCAGGTGGAAGGTGGCGGGGACGCCGGAGCTCACCGGAGCAGAGCTTGCGGCGGCGGCCGGAGTTCGGGTGAGCTCGGAATCGACGCGGCAGGGCACGGAAAGAGCCAAAACTGGGTGCGTTTGACTCCTGGGGGTGCACTAAATGAAGTGGTGAGCTCGTACGTGCGATTGCACGGCCGTAGCCATGACGGCGACCTGGCCGGCGGTGAGGTGCTCTCGGCTCCGGTGAAAACGGCGGCTACACGGAGAAATCGATGCGGGGAGGAGGGGGTTCGGTCCGTGAACTCACAGAGAAGAGGATGGGATGATCAGCGTGCTCGGGGGAGGCCCAACGGCGACGAATTTGACGGCGGCGACCTGCGGCATCGACGAGGAATACAACATCGAGGGAAGCTCTGCAGGGCGTCCCGGCTTGTGTGAGTCGTCGGGGAGGTCGAGGAGTACAGCGCGGAGCTAACGGGCTTGTCGGTGGGGTGAGGAGACTACGGTGGGCGCGTCGAACGGCGTCGGTGGCACTCGGGCAGCAGCGGGGAAGAGAGCAGAGGAGGAGAGGGCGACCAGAGGGGAGGGGAGTGGACGAGGGGGTCGGGGGGTTGCGTGGCGTCGCCTAGACGCGTCTGGGATGAAGCAGGCAGGGAGGAGGTGGCTCGCGTGCGGCGACCACGCGCCCTTCGTCCTCCTGGCAAGAGGAGGAAGACGACAGGGGAGGTGGGGATGGGCCGGGCTGGCCAGCCAGCTGGGCCGGCTTCTCTCCTGGGCCGGGTAAGCCAGGTGAGGTTTTTCCCTTTTGTTTTCTTTTCTATTTTTCTGACATTTGTTTCTGGTTTAGTAAAATACTAAACCAATTTATTTCCTTATGCCAATTTTTGTAGGAGCTGATGGTATTATTCTAGAGTTCCTCCATAACTAGCATAATTTTTGGACATATATTATATATATAACATATATATATCCAATGCAAATAATTATTGCATTAATTCCAAAAGGCCAAAATAAATATCTATGAGCTCCTAATAATATTTGTTTGAATTATAACTCTGACGAGTATTATCAGAGAGCAGCATGAACATTTTCTTGGACCTTTTTGGAGCAAATTTTATTGAGTTATTTCCAGAAATAATTTCTGAGGGTTTCACAAATCCCCATTTCAAATTTAAATGGAATTTAAACATGATGCAAACATGAGGGCTAGCCTAGGTCATACCAGAACTAGGGATGTGACATTAGGGTCCGTGCGAGGCGCAAGTGTTGAGCCCGCGACGGACACCTATATATATAGTGGAGGTGCCGCACACTCACGCGGCTGATCGCTTCGGCGCTGTCACTAGGGTTTGCATGTGTGATTGGACCTAGCAGTCTGCCACACGACGTTCCTCCTGAACGCGCGGATACCGTTAGAGGCATTGCACTTGCGTTGCTCCGGCAAACCTGTACGTGGGCACCGACCACCGGTTGTACGAGGGGGATCAGACGAGGAGGAGACGATCCACGCAGACACGCTGCCCCAACTCTTCTTCTGCTGCACGGTACTGCGCATCTAGTGGTAACAAACTGTGATCCATCTCCCGTAGCATGTTCTTGGTTGTTCTGCGTGTAGGGAATTTTAATTTGCAATCGACGCACCCTACCGTAGATCCCAACAGTGGTATCAGAGCCTCTGCTATAGGATTTGGATTCAGATCATATGCATATTAGATATGTGGAGGCAATAAATGAGATCTGTTGTCATTGATAAGATTGGTTGTGTGCACAGTTGATGAGATCAACTACACATGGGGATCGATGTGGCTATGTTTTCTGTTGATTGGGATCGATGAGGTCGTGACACGATCTACCCCTACCGGTCGGTTATCCGCCATCGGGGTTAACAGTGAAACGTAAATCCGAATCGGATTCGCGATGACCGATGAGATCGGCCATATCAGAGAATTTGGCGTGATCGGAGTTCAGATGTGATCTGTAATTTCCGAAAATGATCACTCAAACCGGTAGAATGCGATTCTATGCATAACTTAATTTTGCAGGGTTTGATGTGAATAGTATGGATCATGTGTATGTGATGCATGTGTGTAAATTATACATGACCTGCGTGTCATGTTTGTCAGTCGGCAGGAGCCAAAGTGTTGTCATTATATTGTATAACGACCTGCGTGTCGACTTGTGACTCTATGTAAAATTCATTACTAGATGTAGTAGTTGGATAATAGAGATTAGGTTGGTGGCTTGGCGTCTCGGCGTGACAAACAAGATGGAGTTCCTAGATGGTCATCGGAGTCGGAGCCAACCTGGAAGAACATCCATGAAGGAGCCATACTATTTCACAATATGTGTTTATTTGTGATTGATATGCTTCCTTGTTTTCTATGCATGTCAGAATGGTAGAAAGACCCCTCATGAATATCAAGCGAATTGCCATCCCCGATGTTGCACCTTCGCACGTCAAGTACGTCTAGTAGTGGGCTCATAAAATTGGGGTGATGCTAGGTGTCCTTGAACTGAAGGGTTCGTGTCGAACACGGACATGCACTGCATTAGGTTGACGTGACAAGGCTATCAAAACTGTTTTGGGCCTTGTGGCAAAAGAGGTCGGGAGCCGGGGTATGAGATACCTACCCGGATACGATTAGCAAGGAGTTGCTTACCGGATAGGCATGTTGTCTAGCAGTGATGCTAAAGCTCACTAGTCGCATGTGCTAGTTGCATCCTGAATCACTGAGAGTTTGCAGAGGGATGCTGACTTCAGTGGGAGTATTTCTGTTTAAGGCTAGAATTACTCTACATAAACACATTGCTTAGTGATTGCATATTTTTGTGTTGTAGATCAATGGCACCACCTGCTCAACCCAACTTTGCATTGAAATCCATTCTGGAAAAGGATAAACTGAATGGAACAAACTTTACTACCTGGTATAGAAATTTGAGAATTTTTCTCAAGCATGATAAAAAGGAACATATTCTAGAGGATCCGCTTCCAGAGGAACCTGCCGATAATGCTAGTACCACAACCAAGAATGCCTACCAGAAACTCGTTGATGAATCAAACGAGATCAGCTGCCTCATGCTAGCTTGTATGGAGCCCGATTTGCAGCAGCATTTCGAAGACGTTGGGTCTTTCGATATGATCGAGAGTCTCAAGAGCATTTTTCAGGTGCAGGCTAGGACCGAAAGGTTCAACATCTAGCGATCCTTGATGGATTGTAAGCTGAAGGAAGGTGATCCACTGAGCCCGCATGTGATCAAAATGATCGGATATGTGCAAGCTTTGGATCGGTTGGGCTTCTCGCTCTTGGATGAGCTGGCTACTGATGCAGTTATGGGTTCTCTTCCGCCCAGCTATGGGACATTCATCTCGAACTATCATATGCATGGCATGGATAAGAAGCTCACTGAATTGCATGGGATACTCAAAGTGGCAGAGCAGGATATTAAGAAAGGCATGCATCAAGTGTTGATGGTGCAGAAATCGGCTAAGTTCAAGAAGAGTTGGTCTAAGAAGAAGGCTAAGGCAAAGGGCACGGAGATGGTAACCTCCGCCGCTGCGCCGAAGTCTGGACCAGACTCAAAGACCATTTGCTATCATTGCAAGGAAACTGGTCACTGGAAGAGGAACTGTAGCAAGTGGCTTGCAGAGCATGGCAAGAAGGCTGGGAATGCTGCTTCAGGCAAAGGTACACTTGTTGCATATGTTATAGATGTTTACCTTGCTGACATACCTAGTAGCTCTTGGGTATTTGATACCGGATCAGTTGTTCATATTTGCAAATCGATGCAGGGGTTGGTAAGAACTAGGCATGTGGCACAAGGGGAGATTGACATCAGGGTCAGCAACAAAGCAAGAGTTGCTGCGTTGGAGGTCGGCACGATGCAGCTCCAGCTTCCTTCTGGATTTATTTTGGAATTGAATAATTGATATTACATTCCTGCACTTTGTCGAAACATTATTTCTGCCTCATGCTTGATGAGTCAGGGTTATGAATTCAATTTAAAGGACAATGGTTGTTCGATTTATTTAAAGGACAATGGTATGCACCCATTGTTGATGGGTTATTTATATTGAATCTAGAACAGGAACCGGTCTATAACATGAATGTCAAGAGGCATAAGCCCAATGAGATAAATCCGACATACTTCTAGCATTGCCGGCTTGGAAACATTAGTCTGAAACGCATGAAGAAGCTCCATGATGATAGACTCCTAACTTCGACCGACTTTGGGTCGTTCGAGACATGCGAATCATGCTTGCTCGGCAAGATGACTAAGTCAACTTTCGCAAAGAGTTGTGAGAGGGCATCCGAGCTGTTGGAACTGATACGCAGTGATGTTCTGGACCAATGAGCACAACTGCCAGAGGTGGCTGTCAGTACTTTGTGACTTTTACTGACGACTTGAGTAGATACGGATATATCTATTTGATGAGGCACAAGTGAGAGACTTTTTAAAAGTTCAAAGAGTTTCAAAACGAGGTGGAGAATCAGCTCGACAAGACTATAAAACTTCTACGATCTGATCGTGGAGGTGAGTACATGAGCCAGGAGTTTGATGATGATCTGAAAAGCAGAGGTATAGTACCTCAGCTCACACCTCCGGGTACGCCACAGAGAAATGGTGTATCAGAACGGAGGAATCGCACCTTGTTGTACATGGTTCGATCTATGATGATCAAGTCGGATTTACCCTTGTCATTCTGGGGATACGCTCTAGAAACTGCAGCTTTCACACTTAATAGGGTACCATCAAAATCCGTAGACAAGACACCACATGAGATGTGGACCGGGAAGCACTACAAAAAAAGACACATCCGTGACATTTTGGGCCGAACGAAAAAAATTTATGTCATACATATGACACTTCTATGACGATAATTGTGACAAAACCCGGTATCACATAGATGTGGTGGGCTCCTACTTCTATGACAAAAAATCATGATAGAAAATGGGCTTTTCGTCCTGGGCGGGCCGCAGACGCAGCTGCATGACATTCTTTGGGCAGTCCATGACGGAAAAAACCGTGGTAGAAGCGAGGGCGAGGAAAATTTCGGGGAGTTCCCGGTTACGGTGGGAGGTCGGGGGCCGAGCGATGCGCGTTTCTCGTACATGTACGCGCGTGTGTGCGAGGCGTTGGCTCTAACTGAACCCGAGCGAGGTATTGGGCTCTAACTGAACTCGAACGATTGGATTGCAGGCTGCGCGTTACTGAACCCGAGCGATCAATCGATGGTTGTTAACTCAACCCGATCGAGTGATTCCTTCGCTAC